>NC_080041.1:122012000-122052000 GCF_012489685.1 Lotus japonicus | reverse complement strand
ACAGATATGTTATTGCAAATAGAACACAAATGTGAATTACCGCATTTTCAACCGTGGATACATATGTATCCTTACTATACTGAAACGGCTTCCATTATAGGTATCAAACCAATAGCGATTTATACAAGCTAAATCTTCTAATCGATAATTCGGCCAAAGAATTAATTTTAAATTCATTAGTGTTTTTTTTTCTTTATCAAGATCTTTATTTTTAGCAAAAACTTGACAGCAATTATTTATTTTATTTTCATTGTCAAATATTGTCTTTCTAGGCATACTATTTATACTCCTAGGATTGAAACAAATTAGAATTCTCAATTCTCTACGACGTCTAGCCGATAAAATATTTTCAATAACAACTAAAGCATAATGTTTTTTTTCTTTCCGAAGAATGTGTCTTTCTACTAAGACTGTGATATCAGTAAAGAAAAAGAAGATAATCAAATCGCACCATCTCTATAATAAGTGAATGCCTCTTTTTCTCCCGAGGTTGTGGGTATTATTTGTAATAAGATATTGGCTACAACTGAAAAGGTCTTTTCAAAAGATCTATCAGAACTACGATGGAGTGAATGATTTGATCAATGAATATTCTATTTTTTCTTCAACCTTGAATTTGATTTTCTTAACATCGATCATTTGAGATGCAAATGTAAGCATTTTCGAGTTGTTTCATTCGAAAATTATGAAACATAAATTTTTTTTTATTGGATCAAGAATTCCAATTTTTTAAGTATAAGTAAAGGATCCATGGAATAAAGATATAGAAAGTTTATTTCTAATCGTAACTAAATCTTACATTTTTTTATTTATTTTGTATAGGATAGATTGAAGCAGAATAGCTATTAAAGTGCAATATCTGTTTACTAAACAATATAATTAAAATTCTAATAAAAAATAAAAAAATAGAATAATAATTAATTTGAAACTTTAGATACTAAATTTATAATATTGAATATATATTCAATATTCTAAACCCTAGGAGAGCCACCGACTCCAACTACCGTCCATGTACGATCCTATATACGTAGGCGGCAACAGGGGAAGGGGTCAGATTTATCCCGACGGGAGTAAGAGTAATAATAATTTTTATAATGCTACAACGAGCGGTATAATAAACAAAATTATACGAAAAGATAAGGGGGGGTACGAAATAACGATAGTGGATGCATCGGATGGACGTGAAGTAATTGATATTATACCTCCAGGACCAGAACTTCTTGTTTCAGAGGGTGAATCCATCAAACTTGATCAACCTTTAACAAGTAATCCAAATGTGGGTGGATTTGGTCAGGGAGATGCAGAAATAGTTCTTCAAGATCCGTTACGTGCATTTTTACGTGAACCAATCTTTGGTATAGGTTTTACCATATTTTATTATTTTCTAAATATAAGTCCGAAAGATATGGATATATCCATTTCCTGTCAAAAACGACTGGATTGTTCCAAGGGTTGGGCTGTTCGCCCATTAAAGCGGTACGTGAGCTGGGTTCAGAAAAATAATAAAAGAAAGATTTGTGAACAATAATGAAATAATTCCTTCATATTGATATAGATAGGGGAGAAATTGGATATTGAGGTCCCACAAACGGTACTTCCCGATACTGTATTTGAAGCAGTTGTTCGAATTCCTTATGATATGCAAGTAAAACAAGTTCTTGCTAATGGTAAAAGGGGCACTTTAAATGAAAAGCAAGACGCGTAGGCGGATCGACTCATCAAGTTCCCATTGAAATAGGATCCACACAAGGAAAAGCACTTGCTATTCGTTGGTTATTAGGGGCATCCCGAAAACGTCCGGGTCGGAATATGGCTTTCAAATTAAGTTCCGAATTAGTGGATGCTGCCAAGTCACCATTGATATAATAATTACATATCCGATTTGACCTATGGACGAATACGCAAGCATACGTTTCATGCTTGTTTGGGTAATAGCAATGAGATTCCCTAATATCATGCTAAGAATAGCTAGGATTTCCAGAAGAAGATGCCATTCGTTTGATGAGAAATAAAAGGGAATTGATCAAATAGAATTTCTAAAATGGAGGAATATCAGTTATATTTGGAACTGGATAGATCTCGTCAACAGGACTTCCTATACCCACTTGTTTTTCACGAATATATTTACGGACTCGCTTATAGTCATGATTTAACTCTACGATATAGAAGAAATACGAAAGGATCATATAAAACTTTTTTAAATTTAAAACGGATCAGTACACCCGGTCTACGAATCTATTATAACTATCAAAAAATTCCTAGAATTTTAGGAGGTATGGGGATTGTAATTCTTTCTACTTCGAGGGGTATAATGACAGATCGAGAGGCTCGATTAGAAAAAATCGGCGGAGAAGTTTTATGTTATATATGGTAATATTTCTGACATACTAATCATATAAGAAACGTCTACCCCCATTTTTTGGAAAAAGGGAGAAAACACAGATTTTGAATATTATTCCTCATACAATAAAAGAGGTTTTAACCGGAAAAAAAAAAAGAAAAAGCTTATAAGGAATTAATTATCGAATTACTTCTCAGGGCATGCTTCTGGTTCCTTTATAAAATGAAAATCGGATTCTAAGTTATGTTTTCGAAAAAATTTCACATACCCTTCTTGGAGGGGGGACACAATTAGAAGTTAAAGTAAGGAAACCCTATTTTCTTCCCATAAATAGATTCGGGATTAAGTTAAGGAATGACAAATATGAAAATAGGAGCGTCTGTTCGTAAGATTTGTGAAAAATGTCGATTGATCCGAAGGCGAGGTCGGATTATAGTAATTTGTTCCAACCCAAGACATAAACAAAGACAGGGATAATATTTTCACAAACGAGGACTTTTTTTTTCTATTTGCCTCGATTTGGTACCGCTCTCGAAAAAAACGACCCCTCCCCCCGAATTCTTTAGGGTTGTGAGGCACATAATCAAAGTTCAAAATGGAGATATTTTTTAATTTCATTAACTAGTAAGTGAAAACCGTGAATATTTTTGGCATTGGCGAATTACTTCCAGATTTCTTTTTTGTCGTTTCTAATAAATAATTATTTATTGACAAAAAATTTTCTACGATTCTTTATAGTATTAATCCGAATGATTTGTTATTAAACCATGGTAAATAGAAAATAGAAGAGAAAGAACTGAAACGTTTCTATTCTTGGATTCTATCTATAATAAATACTTTGAAAAAGTATAAATCGATTTTTGGGGAATAAAAATACTATTCCAATTACAATAATCATAAAGAAACAGTCTTAATAAATGAAACAAAGGGGCATCTTTCACCCAGTATCGAAGGATTTGGACTAAGATTTCCAGATGGATAGGATAAGGGACTCGTATTACACATGCAAGTCGGACGGGAAGTGGTGTTTCCAGTGGCGGACGGGCTTTTGCTTTCTTTTCCTCTGGCTACTAAGATGTTTCAGTTCGCCAGGTTGTCTCTTGCCTGTTTCATAGGTTTGTTGAATTTTGTTTGCTATAAACAGGAAGTTCTTTTTTGATTTTATCGATTTTTTTTTCATTTTGAAAATCGATAAGAAAAAAAGATTTTGCAAATATTACAAAGAAGAAATGTTTAGTTCATAGATCTTTGGGTTTCGATTACCAAGGAATAGAGACTTTACAAATAAAGCCTGAGGATTGGCATTCCATTATCCGTAATTATAAAGTAAGTATAAATTCTATAGAACCGTATAAACCGATACCTAGAGTTGCCATTAATAAAAAAACAGAACTTCCCGCTTTCTTTATGGCGAAAAAGTGGAAAAACGGGTAGTAAAATAAGAAATTGAAAGATTTCGTTGAAATTGTTCGTTTGGAATCCGAAGTATCCGCTTTATTAGGTCGAATGCCTTCCGCTGTGGGTTATCAACCTACCCTTAGTACCGAAATGGGTTCTTACTTTCTCAGTCGTTTTTTTAATTATCTTGGAGATTTTGATATTATTTTATTCTATTTCTGGATATAGAATAATGTAATTTCTAGGACAAACCATTCCCAATTTTGGTCAAAATTTCTTTGAATATGTCCTTGGACCAAAAACAGGCGAAAGGCGGAATACCACAAAGAGAAAGCGTACCTATCGGGTATAGTTTAGTGGTAAAAGTGCGATTCGTTCTAACCAATCACCGATACTGGAAATTTTGATTTCCCTTCTTTTCTTGGGCAACAAAGATCCTACCTAATGGAGAGATAGTTGCTGGTGTATTCGGCGGCTCCCTATTTAGTGCTATGCACGGTTCCTTGGTAACTTCTAGTTTGATCAGGGAAACCACAGAAAATTTCTCTTTGCCAAGGAGAAGACGCGGGTTCGATTCCCGCTATCCGCCCTCTGAACCAAGAATTCTCTTTCTTTATCATCAATCGAATATAACTATTGATAACTATGGATATGGTTAATTATTTTATTCAATTAATAGCTAAAAAATAGAGAAATAGTTATCAACACATCATAATTTTCTACATAAACATAATTTTCAATTTTAGCGAGCCGTACGAGGAGAAAACTATCGTTGGCCTCTATGGTAGAATCAGTCGGGGCCTGAGAGGCGGTGGTAAAGATTTTTAAATTCAAAAAATCCAAAATTTCGCGGGCGAACAAATCCTAAATTTATTTTTGGGATATTCAATCGAATTGTTGGGAACGAAATAATCCTTTAATAATTTTTAAAGTCCCTTTTTTTACTTCTTTTTCTATTTTGTGTAAATAATCTTTATGGATAATTTACAAAATTTGCATTACGAATCCTTTGTGTATTTTAGTGTTTCTAACCTTTCTTTCGTGATGAACTGTTGGCACCAGTCTTATAGTTTAGGGATAATTTACTCAGAAAAAAAAAATAGTAATAAATACGTCAGACTTAAACCGAATTAAAATAACAAGAGTCTAAGTCCGAGGATTCCCCCCATTCATGTATTATAAACATGGATATTGGAAAGTTTTCATTCCTTGCCTACTTTTTCCCTAATTTTTTTATTACAGAAATAAATTAGTATAAAATCGTTAAGTTAAAGGTAAAGGTAAAAAAAGAAAAGCGTCCATTGTCTAATGGATAGGACAGAGGTCTTCTAAACCTTTAGAAGGATCTTTCGTGTATAATCCTGCATAATCTCGAATGTTACCTCTTAAAGGAAGATTTATTAGTGAACAGGGAAAAATTTTATCCAGAATCATTTAGCTTTTCCTTGAATCATTGGGTTTAGACATTACTTCGGGATTTAAAAAAATTTTTCGTATTTTTTTCTATCTATTCTCTATTTTTATCTGAATACCGTCTGTTAGCCATTTTTTTGGAAATTCTGTTTCGGATAATTGAAATTGAAAAATAGTTTTTTTCTAATTCTAAAAATTGTCAAGTAAGGGTCAAGAATCATTTTCGTTTATCATGGGTAAGGACGCAATAGCCGGAGACAAAAGGTTCGTAGAATTTCTAAAAAATATAAATAATATTTCTTACCTTCAGCAAGCGTAGGTTTTTTTTTCTTTTTCCAATAGCAGATCTTTTTTTTAATACTAGGAATTTTTTGATAGTTATAATAGATTCGGAAAAGTTGACAGATAAGTAATGCTTACCGCCACTCTACAGAACCGTACCCCCTTTGTGAGGAGGCACCCCTTCTCCCGACAATTATAGATCTTGGGAGGCAATTCTAATTGGTCAATGAAAATGGATTTGAGAAAAATGTTGCGGAGACGGGATTTGAACCTACAGTGATGAATATAAGCGCAATTGAAATTCCCGGGGAGTTATACATTTGTGTATTGATAATAAGAATTTGGTTCATCCATACCATCAGTAGAGTTTGTAAGACCACGACTGATCCAGAAAGGAATAAATGGAAAAAGCAGCATGTCGTATAAATGCTTTCTTTTCCTCTGGCTACTAAGATGTTTCAGTTCGCCAGGTTATCTCTTGCCTGACTTCTCCAGGTGTGAACTGATGCTAATCAATCAATCAATAAACAGGACAAAGGAAAAGATAGTTTCTAATCATTTGACACTTAGCAGCTACGTGTTGAAAGCCCAGAGCCAAGAGTCGACAGAATGAAGATATCTAATTTGGCCTGGATTTGTGAATATGCAGCTGCAAATAATTATAGTAATTAAAAAAACTCGGAAAATTAGATAATGAATTTAATTACCACCAAAATTCACCTACATTGAATAAACAAAAGAAAGATAAGAAATATGATGAGCAAATAAATTAATATTAGAAAAAGTGGATCAAAATAAATAAATAAAAATTGATAAAAATTAAACGAGTACTTATAATGATTTTATCTGATGTAAGCAATGTCCATTGTCCAAAGTTAACATTGAACCCAAAAAAAATGTCCAAAGTTAACATTTACATTTCGTACGTACATTGTGGATAGAGACTTGAAGCAAGGTGAAAGTTGACACGGAAAGAAAGTACAATACCACCTAACTAGGCATTCCACACCAAATTTGATCCAGGAACATGAATCATAAATATCCATACTTGGGCTTTCACATTTGATTTGAGTTGCATATTATCTTATAAACTGTGATTTATGAGCTGTTTTCCTCATAAGCTTGCCAGGTACACATTTGACTACTATTAGTATTAATTATTGGTTGGTATGGTTGAACAATGGAATGGATACCATACTTTTTTTTACTTAATCCAAAAATTAAGTAAAAGCAACACCAACACACAAGGATAGGATAAGAAAGCAAGGGGATCGGGGGGGGGGGGGGGTCCATCTAAGTTAGATATGAGACAAGTTTAATTTGACGCAAGCTACGTGCACCCTTACTTTTGTTTATTTCCCTATCCACATTCCACTTTTTTATATGAAAAATAAAATAAAATCAAAGGATAGGGTATGAAGGGAATAAATATAAATAAATAAATAACGACATTATTTTATATGTTTTCTTAATTACTTTTGTTTAATCAAATTGTCAACTTTATATATAAATATCTCTATTTAGCTAACAATAGACACACAGGTACACACAAATCTCTTTGTAAAAATAAGTGAGACGATTTTAATCAATTCAATAAATTTGTGGACATACATTGATACAATGTTGGCCACCAATTAACACACGTAAATTATAACATGCACAAATTGATTGACCGCCACATTCTATAAGAAATAATTTTTAGCAGCTTTGAAGCGCTGCATAAAATACCACAAAATTGTACATTTATTTTGCAGGATTTTAGAGTGATTATGTTTGAACCAACTGTTATTTAAATACAAACAAAAACAAATAACTCATCTATCAATGCGAAATTTTAAAAGTATGTTTACACAAAGTAATTTCGTTTCTAATCATAGTATATTTCTATATAAATTATCATTGAAACAAACATTTAAATGATATATATGATTTAAAGTTTGGTAAAGAATTGATATTTAAGTTTGCTTTCATCATATGATATTTATTTGCTTTTGTGATAAATTATTTTTTTTTTATTCTAATTTCTTTTACTCAAAATTTACCTTTACGGGAAGAACTATTCATGTTAGGTGTCAGATATTGAAATACATTTAGCTGCAAATGGTTTTGGAGATGTCATCAAAGAAGGAAATACTGCATCTAACAAAGTAAAAGCTAAAGCTGTGATTTTCCTTCGTCACCATATTCATGAAAGGTTAAAAATTGAATACCTTACGATAAAAGATCTGTTTGAACTTTGAAAAAATCTAAGGGACCATTAGAAATATTGTTATTTTTCCAAAGCATTTGCGTTTGCAAGATTTTAAAATCTATAAGTGAGGATAACATTGTTTTATTAGAAATCACTTCTCAATTAAAGTTGTACGGAGAAAAGGTTAGTGATGCAAATATGTTAGAAAAAATATTCTCCACTTTTCATGCATCTAATGTGGTCCTTAGCAACAATATCGAGTAATAGGTTTCAAAAAACGAGCTTCTAATGTTAGTGATCTCTTGCTTCCTTGTGGCTGAACAAAACAATGAGCTTCTCATGAAAAATCATGAGAACGACCTACCAGTAGTACTCCACTCCAGAAGTGAATGCATCAACACATATATAACCAAGATTTTCATAATTAAGGTCGTGGTCATTTTCGTGGTCATAGTTGTGGTTATGACTATGACCACGACTTTGACCATGAAAATCTTGATTATATGTTATTGCATTGTCAGCAGGTTAGTAGTGCCTTATGATTTTGCATCAGAAGTTTATTGTTTTCTTTAGTCACAACATGGCAAGAGATAACTCAAAGTATTTTTTTGGAACATCTTTCTCGATATAGTTATTACAGAACCACAGTAGATGCGTGAAGAAGTGGAGATTATTTTTCTTTCATATCTGCATCGCTAAATTTTTCTCCATACAACTTTAATTGAAAGTGATTCTAAATAAAATATAGTTATTCTTGTTTACAGTTTAAAACCTTACAAACGCAAATGCAAACATTCATAAAGAGTTATGAATGAAATGACAGTTTTTACGGTCAAACCTCTCTCAAATTATTCCAAAGATCAAGTTGATCTTTTATTGTAAGGTATTCAGCTTTTACTCATTCCTGGTGATAACGAAGAAAAATCATAGTTTTAAATTTAACTTGGTTAGATTCGGTATTTCCTTCTTTAATGACATTTCCAAGATAACTAGCATCTAAATGAATTTCAACATGTAACACCCAAGAAAAATAGTTCTTCTCAAAATATGAAGAGCTACAAAATCAAAGTTTGCAAGATTCGAAATTTTGACTAAAAAATTTGAATAAAAAAATAATCAATCATCACAAAACAAATTAATTATCTCATATTCGATTAAAGCAAACTTAAACAACGATGCTTTACCAAACTTTACATTATATCATTTAAATTTTGTTTCATGATAATTTACAGAAGAGCATATACCATGATTAGAAAAGAAATTACGTGTAGGCATAATTTAAAATTTTCGTGTAGGATGGGATTTTTATTTTATTTGAATTTGAATAACAACTCAAATATAGTTAAGATGAAAAACAGTACCAATATTGGTTTAGTGATGGTCTGATAGACAAGCTGAAGGGTAAGGTCGTAAGGTCGAACTCTAAGAAAATCATTTGTTAGGAGGGATAGCCGCAACTCCCAAACAGACAACACCTATTAAAAAAAGATACGATCATATTAAATAAACAATGTAATCATATAATATATTTATATATCAAATCTCCATTAAAGGAAATCAATAATAATAAGGAAAGAGTCAAACGTCTATTATGATGATATTAATATGATTTAATGTAAAATTAAACGTCTATGACACACTACGAGAGAAGATTATGATGAAAAATTATGGTGAGCATTTTATAATAGTAACTGACATTAAATTAGGGAGACCAACACTATGAAGTTATGGAAAAATAATATTTCAAGATGAAAAATAATGATATCAGTTCACGGCGTTCACAATGTTTTCCATTGTTCTGGTAAGCGAAGGCATTAAAATTAACAATAAACAAAACCCACAAACACACCTACTATGCTACTAAAAATGCTCCATCTTCCACATGATGATGAAAAGGGTAAACTACTACTATCTTTCGCAAAGCAATATTCATAAGAGAGGAAAACATATTCTATGTTTTTTTTCCCGCTATGAATCCTAAAGTGCATTATATATAATTCTTCTGAACTCATAGTTTATGAGCATTATAAACCCAATCTCCAGGACTCGTACTTTAAATATATTGCATTACAATATAATTTTTCAGAACTAGTAGTTTATACATATCAATAATCAATATCCCAAAAGTAGGAGGATACAAAAAAAATATTATATTGGTTGGAAGAGAGGTATCATTGAGCTTCACCATATCCGTAACTCATCTGATCTCATTGTAAACGAAATTCGTGATGCTTACCCGATTGATTCATGAGGAGATGGATGAAAACTATCACGCTGCAACGTAATATGAACTGTAAGCAAGCAGGTAAAGAGAAAAGAGAATAAGAGAAGACAATTGCAAAAGGGGATGAACAACTTGGTGCTAACTCCCTTTTATTTATAATATTAGGTCAAGAATATAGAAACAATATACATGGGCCTAACCCATAGTCTTTTCATCTAACCCAAACTTCAAACCCACTGATAAGACATTCAGATATTCATAATATATAAGTTAATTTTTTTACAATTTTGGAAAATTTGGCTAAACGGGTAACCTTTTTTGACAATAACCCTTGTTTTTTAAAGGAAATAGCCGTTCTTTGATCTAAAATAACCATCAAATACAATAAAACCCCGTGTAAACTACATAAAACTATAGCACAAAGTGACCAAATATCCCTTTTGGACTGAGGTGTAAGACAAATGGCCCAATTCGTCCAATACAATCTGACATTACCAAGTTCTACTACCCAATCCTTTTGGTCCTTTGACCAAAGTGGAGCCAATATTTTTTGTGTTTTGTCAAAGCCCTTTATCCTTTGTTATGGACGAAGAAAATCCTACGCCCTTTCACTTCGAATCTCAGCCATTTCTGTTCTTTTTATTGTGATCAAGTGGTTTATTTCGATGAAGAAAAGATAAAAATAAAACATGGTTTATCCCTCAAAATTTTGAGGGTCAGACTCCTCTAAAGTGATTCCATTACCTTTGGGCACGTTGCTAATAATCAGGTTTCGTTGCAAAACGTCTCAGGCATATTAAGTATATTTTTGTGACACCATAAACATATTGGACCTTAATTGCAGTTCTTTTACCTTTCTATTTTACGCTCCATATAATCCTACTCCTAGAAAGCATAGGGAAGCATAGGAAAGTTGTTGGATTGTGTCTCTCCACTTCCGGATACCTCCTCCCCAGTTTAACATCTCGCCCACAGTCGTAATCACTACGCCTTCTGCCTCCTCTGCCCTTCTCTTCTACTTCCTGCTGGCAGAACCACAAGCACATCGGCTTCAACTTTGAAGAAAACGGTGATGGCCCCGAAACAATTGGGGTGCCTGGAGAGAGACTCAGGCCTTGAAAGCCTAAGCATAACATAGAGTGCAATTGGGGTGCCTGGAGAGAGACTCAGGCCTTGAAAGCCTAAGCATAACATAGAGTGCTTGTTGTGGTGGTCGACATTCCGACGTGACAGATGGTGGAAAGGAATGTTTGGATCTACAGTGGAACAACCCTCTCATGGAAGTCCAGTGGTTGATGGTTCGGTGGAGGAGGCCACCAAGATGAAAGGGCTTTGGCAACAATATACACAGTTGATCTTGTGGTGGGCTGGAAGTAGAGGTGTTGGTTTAGAGATTGGCATAGGCCAAAGGTGGAGGGTGGTGGGAGGATACCATGTCATTGCTTCAAGTAGAGTGAATTGATTCAATACAAAGCTCAAATTTTTTACCTTTTTCTTTTAACTTTCAAAGTCTTACGGTAGTTTGCTGTCTAATATGAGGCATTTCAAAACTTTATTGTGGGCTTGCTTACTTTGATCAGATACCATGAAAAGTCGGAAACTAACAGGGCATGTTAGCCATTCTAACTTAAATTGCTACATTCTGCTTACTTCATCCACAAAGAATGCACGTTCTAAAATTGCTTACTTAGCCAGAAAGAAGAGTCATGGATCTTCTCCAAACAACAAAATAAACTCCAATGTTATGAAAAAGACATGCATATGAATAACAAAGTATTAATGAAACATGATCTGATGTACCAGATAGAGCGAACAAACAAGCAAATATCAAAACAAACAGATAGGTGCCGCATGACTACTTTAAAACTTGTACCCAGACTCCCCCCACTACAATTAACCTCTCTGCAGCTCACAATAGCATGAAGAAAGAAAATAGGCATTTCCTTTCTCCACATCAGGATAATCACCGCAAAATATACTAATTACAATCTTCTTCACGCAGGAGAGAGCACAATTACGCATCATATAACATAATGCAATAAGCAGGAGATTTCAGCTTAGTAATAATTTCTTCATTCATACACGTGCTCTTGTTCCTCCTCTTCCTCATCTTCATACTCCCCATCATCCTCAGCAGTAGCATCCTGGTATTGCTGGTATTCCGACACGAGATCATTCATGTTGCTCTCAGCTTCTGTGAATTCCATTTCATCCATGCCTTCACCAGTGTACCAATGCAAGAAAGCCTTCCTCCTAAACATGGCAGTGAACTGCTCGCTCACTCTCCTGAACATTTCCTGAATTGAGGTTGAGTTGCCAATGAATGTGGATGCCATGGAGAGACCCTTAGGAGCAATGTCACAGACACTGGACTTCACGTTGTTGGGGATCCACTCCACGAAGTAGGAGGAATTTTTGTTCTGGACATTGATCATTTGCTCATCCACTTCTTTGGTGCTCATCTTGCCCCTGAACATGGCAGATGCTGTGAGGTAGCGACCATGTCGAGGATCAGCAGCGCACATCATGTTTTTGGAATCCCACATCTGCTGGGTCAGTTCAGGGACCGTCAGTGCACGGTACTGCTGAGAGCCACGGGAGGTGAGGGGAGCAAACCCAACCATGAAAAAGTGCAGACGAGGGAATGGGATCAGATTCACTGCTAGTTTCCTGAGGTCAGAGTTGAGTTGACCAGGGAAACGAAGACAGCAAGTGACACCACTCATGGTTGCTGAGATCAAGTGGTTCAAGTCACCAACTGCAACAAAAATTTACAAATTATCAGTAACTACCAACCAAAGATCCAGGACCACCTCACCCAACTACTGATCAAAGCCAAAATTAGCATTTTATAGAACAAATTAACAATGATCAGTTGCAATTTTAAAAGAGAAAAATGGACAATCTCCCAAAGTGACATATCACTATTAATATGACATGCCATTATTAATAATGACACATTAATCAGATCAACCAACTAAATAAGAGTAAAATGATAAAAAAAAATGCAGCACTAGTTATGCTTGGCCCGGAACGATGAAAATTACACTCATGTTCTTGATGATTAATAGATTCCTCACTACTGATTTCATAGTCAGATCTGCCTTATAAATCCTGAAATAGAAACTATTCGATCTAGAAAAATCCAAATTCAGAAACTAGCCTTCACTCTCCAGACCAAAAATAGTAGTATTCCACAGATCTAATTCACAATAATCAGTAGCAAATTAAAAAAGGAAGGGAAACTCCCCAAAGGGTACATTTACTATGGCAGCTTAAATAAACAGATCAACCAATTAAATAGGAGTTCAAATTAATCTTGAGAAATACGATAAAATTCATGTTTGTCCTAAATGATGAATATAATTCTCATAGTCCCAAATCATACATAATCTGTCAAATTAATTTCTCAGATATGCATTTCATAGTCAAATCAATCATTAAAATTCTAAAGTGGCAACAAACTTGACTAAATTTCAGAAACCATGCTATAAGAAACCAGTTTAACTATTTACTGGTTGCAATCCAATCATCATGAACACAATCATCGTATCTAGTGATCAACAATGCAATTGACAATCAGGAAAATTACAATTAGCATTGATCGAGTGTACTCACAGCTAGGAGTGGTCAATTTGAGAGTCCTGAAGCAGATATCATAGAGCGCCTCATTATCCAGCACCATACACTCATCAGCATTCTCCACCAACTGGTGAACAGACAGAGTAGCATTGTAAGGCTCCACAACAGTATCAGACACCTTAGGTGAAGGAAACACAGAGAACGTCAGCATCATCCTATCAGGATACTCCTCCCTGATCTTCGAAATCAACAGCGTTCCCATCCCCGATCCCGTTCCTCCACCCAACGAATGACACACCTGAAACCCTACAAACACAATGATTCAAAGATCAGTAACAAACCGCCACAACAATCACATTGCTTAATTGAGTAACCAATTATCCATACCTTGAAGACAATCACAGTTCTCAGCTTCCTTCCTCACAACATCAAGAACAGAGTCAATAAGCTCAGCACCTTCAGTGTAGTGTCCTTTCGCCCAGTTGTTCCCGGCGCCGGACTGTCCAAACACGAAGTTATCCGGACGGAAGATCTGGCCATACGGACCGGTGCGGACGCTGTCCATGGTTCCCGGCTCCAAATCCATGAGGACGGCGCGTGGAACAAACCTTCCACAGGAAGCTTCATTGTAGTAGACATTCACGCGCTCAAGTTGCAGATCGGAGTTCCCGACGTACCTCCCCGTCGGATCTAAGCCGTGCTCGTCGCAAACCACCTCCCAGAACTTCGAACCGATCTGGTTCCCGCATTGTCCACCCTGAATGTGAAGGATCTCCCTCATTTTCTCTGCAAAAACTCGAAAAAAACAGTGAAATCGTGAAGTTTCAGTGGTGAATCGATTGAAATCGAGGTTTCCATTTCCAGATCTAGAGAGAGAAAGTAGAGAGAGAAGTACCTTGACGGTTATGGAGATTGTTGAAGAGTGAGAGTGAAGTGGAGAGAGTGAGAGTTTGGATTTGCAGAGAAGATGAGTGATGAGAGGAGATTTTTATAGCGAGGGTATGGACGATGAGAGGAGGATCGGACGGTGGAGGTTTGTTCCCTCGCTTTGTGATGAGGAGTGATGTGAGCCGTTGGATGGGGTATTTTGACGGTGGAGATTGAGATCTGGGATAATTTAAATTTGGATTTGCGGTTTTTGTTTTTTTTATTGTGGTGTTGGGACGGATATGCCCTTGGAGGTTAATGACGGTTTCGCCCTTGTTCACGAGGGGGGAAGAACACAAAGGAGAAGAATGTTTGGACGTAGTAACTATAGTTGTTGGACTGTAAACGTAAAGTCTGTGTCAGTGAAAGTGTGAAACCCATGACTTGACCTGAGAAATGAGACACGTATAATTCTTATTCCATCATTTTTTTTTCAAATTTTGTTTGAAGTATTTCTCAAAGTAAAATTAGGGTTTAATTGCACTTTTCGTTTTTATGTATCATGGTTCTACAATTTGGGCTTCTCATTTTTTAAATTAATAATTCGGGCCTCAGGTATTTTTGACATCAACAATTTTGATCCGTTCGTTAGTCTAATGGCTAACTGAATGTGTTTAAGTGGGCATTCGTTAAATGATGTGGATGTATATATATGTGTCATGTAGATAGACACAAATCCGCCTCCTCCTCATCCTCTACAACTCTATGATGGTGAGTTTTAATAGGTAAGAGTGACGATTAGGGTTTATGGCTATGAAAATGTGAAGAGAAATGATTCAAATACTGATTCTGCATCTTTCACTTTTCATCTTGGTTCTGCTTCTAGTGGAACTTGTACATTTAATTTGTATGTGTTCGTATGCTTCAAGTGGGCCCTTAATGAAAGCTTTTTTTTTGTGCATTTTTATGTTGTGTGGTTATGGTATGCTGAAAGGTTTGAGCTTGGTTTTGATTCATTTTTCTAGATTGAAGTAAAGATGAATATGAGTGATATTCTCGTGTTTCATTTGAAGAAAGACACGTCAATCTATGATCAAGAGTTTTATTTTTTTGGTAAGCAATCTAGAACCATGAGTGAAGAAGATGAAGGTTGAATATGATGACATGGCAACTTTTTTAAAAAATAATGTTTAAGTGCCAATAGTACATGACGCCTAAGCACATTTCAAATAAAAATCTAACATAATGGTCAATACTGCTAAAATCACAAACATCTGGTACCCAAATCACTCGTTTTGAAAATTGAGACTCAAATCGCACAATTGTGATAGATTAGAGACGATAAATGTAATTAAACCTACAATGAATTATAGATTTATGCAATGTCGATTGCTTTTGCTAAAAAAGTATATATAATGAAGTAATGTTAGTTTATCGCACTACAACATTTTTTGCCTTCCACCGCGGACGAAAAACTGCAGGCTCATGTTACAAAACCGTGGTTGAAAGCTTACGCCGCGGTTTTGCCACGGTTTTCGTGTCGCAGTGTATGTGGCCGTGGCCAAGCTCAAGTGCCACGGTTTTGTCAATTTAAAGCCACGGTTTGCTCAAAACCTTAATGCCACGGTTTACATAATGCCGCATTTGGAAAACCGTGGCTTTGGAAATTTCAACCACGGTTTTTTGACAAGTTTATGCCACGGTTTCTTGTGCCTTAAATGCCACGGTTTACTAATGCCTTTTTTACCACAGTTTTTAAACCGTGGCCATCATAGTGGTTTTTTTTTGAAATTCAATTACTTTTTAGAACCTTTTAAGCTACTTCCCCCCCCCCCCGCTTGCAATCTAACATTCAAAATTTGGGTACCCCATGTCCTACCCATTATATTCAAAATTCATGGAATTTCAACAATTGTTTATCACGATTGTTTATCTTCTAACAACGATAACTTAGATCAATTTCAAAAAAAAACGATAACTTTGATCACCTCAAATAACATGTAAGTTAAAATAACTATAAGAATGAATAACTACAGTGGATACGTTCAAAAAAAAAAACTACAGTGGATAACATCTCGAGTATTTATAAAGTTAACATCTCTGACAAACCATCTCAAGATTCAAATCCACATGTAACTTAAGTGGACAACTTTACTAATGAATAAGAGTAAACAATGCAATAATACATCACATATGGAACACACAATCAATAGCTACAAGCAGTTGGACTTGGACCTGATAAAAAATAAAAACCTTCTGATCTTCAGGATTGGAGTGAAAGTTGACAGCATAAAAATCCTACTTAACAGCAGCCAAGAACATGATAAATTAGTATAGTCAACATAATAAAGATAGAAATATGTCAAATAGCGAAATGTCAAATAGCGAAATGTCATATGCATTATAAAATAATAAACGTCACAAACTGCTTCTACTCTAACCTGGTAAACAAATGAATCAAGGCTTTTCTCTGAACCATTAGAATCATAGCTTCCCTCACAAGAATCTTCTGTTCCTTCAATAGATGCTTTCTTATAAACACTCTCAAAGAGGAGACAAATGTGACTCTAAGCTCTAGCTAGTCCAATCTCAAGTTCACTGTTCAAAACACTGCATGTAATAACATCCCATGCAACAAGCAACCAAAATTAAAACATTATTGAGAAAAGTTTTTATTAGAATACTAATTTTCAATGAAATTCTTTTATACAATTCATAGCAGACCTCCATAGGTGAAATATCAGCAAAATGATTCCATTTCACATGACAAAGCTAATTCTTTTATTTAGCAAACCAAACATGACATCACGAACTAATAACCTTGACTACACCAAAAAATAAAGGAGATAAGTCATGCAGAGTTATAAAGCTAAAAGACCAGCTTTACATAAATTAAAGAATTGGCTATATAAATGTAAGATAAACCATAAATCCATAATTATATTCATATATTAAGTTTAAGCAAAGAGTATTGTTCATAGGTGACCAGTTCATATACGGTATACCAATCTTATCCAGGGAATAGATAAGCACATATTCAAATACATACTCTAACAAAACCAAAAGGACTAGATGACTACAACCATCTAAGTTTTTTTTTATTCCAATCAGAGTAATTCTCTTAAAATGCCCAATGCGGTAATGCACATCAACAAAACTAGATGTGCCAAATGAACCTGCAAATTGGGAACAACTTATCCTAACTCCTAAGATTGTCACAAACCGAAGGAATTGGGTTAATTAGACACGAACAAAAACTAAAATTTACCAGCCAATTGGGAGGACATTTCTTCAATATTATCCCAAGAAGCATCTTACACACATTTGAGCTTCTTTCTCACCACCGAAACCAAAATTACAACATTTATCTTATGAATCGATTTGGAAAGAAAGAGGCAGCTGAATTTTATTTTCATACCTAAATAAAGGACTTCCAAACCCCTAAATCCCTTGGTGCAACCTAAATTCCTAAATCACTTGGTCTAACCCCAAATTACCTCATCTCCACAAAGCGGTGCGATGTGGGAGCGGTGGTATGTGTGACCTCTGGTGGCGCGGCCCACAACACCTTGTTGGCATTCTCAAAGTTTCGAGGGGGTGCGATGCTGGAGAAGGCGCTAGTTGTTGAGGTTGTTTCGGAGAGGCACGATAATCGGTGGAGGTTGCGTTCATCGATTTCGTCCTCATCTTGGGTGCTGTCGTTGCGTCAGTGCCTCTCCTGTGTGATGGATGTTATCGAACAGAAAGGGGAAGATTACACGGCCGAGCTAGCGCACGAGGGTCGCGCATGCGGAGAAGAAGGAAGACGATCCACACTGGAGCGGCACAAGGACAAGGGTTCTATCTGTATGTCGACTCTGTACATGTTTTATTTTATCTTTAGTTTTTTGTTTATGACTTTTTTTAAGAAAAAATAACATTTATTTGTGAAAATTTAAAAGACAAAACGTGACTAACACTAAAATTTTTGGCGGACAAATATTTTATGGGCTCCATAATGTAAATCTATATACCACAGTTAGAAATTAGTGGGATAATGTTGCCACGGTTTGAAACACTGGCCATAAAATTTCCACAGTTCCACATCCGTGGCTTAAAATGCCGAGGCCACGGTTTATTGTGTTCGTGCTTAAGATTTATTCAAAACTGTTTACACTTATGAAACCGTGGCATATAGTATCTTTAGGCCTCGGTTTTCTGTCCGTTGAAAAATGCACCGTGGTCTAAAGTGAAAAATGCTGTAGTGTCGCTCTGGACGTTGATGCTTCATAACATACCAATTAGAGTATTGTTGGGTTTTGGGCTCCCTTCTTATATAGAGAAATGCTCAAAAATGTGAAAGCTCATTTGTTTCATTGTCTACTATTAGTTCATTACCATTACATAATCATGCAATGAGTTGTTTTGAGTGAAGAAATTCTTGCTTGAGCTTGGTTTTGTCCAGAACAAATACTTGTTATTTTGTAATAGTCAAAGTGCAATTCATCTTGGTAAGAATTCAACTTTTCATTCTAGGTCCAAACATATTAATGTGAGGTGTGATTGGATACGTGATGCATTAGTTTCTTGGTTGTTGGAATTGGAAAAGGTCCATATAGATGGTAATGGAGCTGATATGATGGTTAAGGTGTAATTGAGATGTAAGTTTGAAACTTGTCGTGAGATCGTCAGTTTTCCAGACATCTCGACATGGTTATGAGTGAGATAACTGTTGGGTTTTAGCTCTCTTCTTGTGTGGAGAAATGTCCAAAATGTTAAAGCTCATTTATCTCATGTACCTTTGTGGAGAGATATCATATTATGGCAAGAGAGGGTGCTCATTTTGGTAAGAGAGGTAGCAAAAAAGTGAGAGAGAAGAGGAAATAAACCATTCTCGCTCAAACTTAGTGCCCTTGTAGTAGATTCATCATTAGTTTTAAGAAAATTCATCATTATTGTTTCTTTCACTATTGGATCAGACTGAAAATTGAACAACGATTCAAAATTTTCGATTCTTCAATCTAAACATGTTGATCAGTGAAAAAAAATTTGATATAGGGGAAATGGAGCTCTGACAGCAACAATGAATTCTAATTTTTCTAGTTGTCCTAATTAGTTCTTTATTTTGAGCTTGTTGTGTTGTTATTTACCAAGTTGTTGAACACAATTTGTGCTGTGAAAATGACTCTCTTATACCCTTACATTGATCATAGTGGATGTTGATTGTCCGGTTTGCATCGATGGGTTTTATACTTTTACTTTTTATATTGATGAGGTTTTTCATGTTAAAATTCTATGATTCTATGTTTGTGATATTTAGTCGTTGTTATTTATTATTGCCCCTTAAAAAATCTCGCAAATTGAGAAAATTATTATCTGCAAGTTACTATATATTTTAGCTGTTATTGTCTTTGTGTTGTTATTTTTCAACAACCATTATGTTGTTAATTTTCAACAAGCATTAGATAAATTTTACTACTACACAACCTCTTTCTTTTTGTTGTTCCCATTTTATTAGTTTTTGAAAATCTCAAATTTAAGTTGGACTTGAATTTGAGAGTGATCATAGAACAATGCAAGTGACCAAGTTAACATATGATTGGTATCTCTGATCAAGAATTCAACTAAGTATAGTAATTACTAATTATACCATCATTTCCTCCTCAACCATCCACATTTCTATTTAAGTAAGTGAAAATTACTACTCCCTCCGTTCCTAATTATAAGACCTAGTTTTAAAATTTTCTAGTTCCTAAATATAAGACCTTTAACAATAATCTAGCAAAAAATATTCTACTCTTCCATATATAACCCTTACATTAATGGTGTGTTTTCAATTCCAAAGTTTTAATTACCACCTACCATTTATTAGTGAGAGAAAATAACAAAGGGTAAATATGGAAGAATGTATGCATTTTTAAAAAACCAACACACTAATTAGACACATTTAATGTTTTCTTAATAAGCGCAATTTTTTGTATTAGGTCTTATAATTAGGAACGGAGGGAGTATGTGTTAACTGAAAACAAGATGATTAATTCTTGCTTTAACAATTTATTTAGCTGTTGTCGGGCAAGAATTTCCTTTTGGTACTCATTTTCTTAACTCCCTTTTGGGAGAGTGTTATACACTGATTCTCTAGTATAGTTTGGAGGGTGAATGGTCACTTTGGTCCCTAAAGTTGTAGGTGTCGGGCATATTAGTCCCTATTCTTCAGAAATGTCTCCCGTAGTCCCTAATGTTTGCAAACGTCGACCACGTTGGTCCTTGGCCGTTTTCCCGTTAGTGAACATTAACAGAGATAATGATTTGGCACGTTAAGTGCCCTAATGGCGTTGCCACGTGGATCTGAACGTTGGGGGAAACATTGAAACATCAATTTAGTCCCTTTCTTCCTTATAAGAACAAGAACCCTAGAACCCTAGAACATTGAAACATCAATTTTGTTATGATGGATGCTAGTGTATATGCAAAGGGAACTGGATGCTAGTGTATATGCAATTTTGTTTGGGAAGCCTAGCAAACCCAATACATTCACCTCCAAAATCAAGATCAAAACTTCCTACTCCAGAAAACCCAATCAATAAATCCCACACCTACCCAGAATCAGAAAACAAATTGGAATGAAACCAACCATATTCAAGAAAGAAAAATCAGTATCAATTTAACTCCATTAAATTCTTTTTACCCAAATCAGAAAACATAAAAATCCTAGACTATTAGATCCAAAATTGACAAGAGGAAACACCTCTTAGCAGTGGTTTGGCCTCGGATTTGAGAAGAGGAGGTCGAAAGCTTCAAGAAATTGCCCTTGATTTTCAGAACGAAGCTCGCCGGAGAAGACACCGGTGGCGGCTAGGGTTTTGTTTCTCCTCTGTTCTATGTAGCTTCTCGCCGCTCCTGAAGGTGGTGGTGCTCGCGGCTCTGGACTGGACAAGGAAGAGGCGTCATGGTGGTGATGGCTGGTGCGTTGTGGATGGAAGTAGAAGAAAATGATGGTGGTGAGAGGGAGTATGTGTGGCTGCTGCAACGTTGAGGAGGTGAGGATGATGGTCTTTTGTTGTTAAGGATGAAGAAGGAATTATGGTGAGGATTGTGAGGTGCTGCTCATTGAAAGGGAGAAGGGAATGTGGGTGATGTTGGTTTTGTTCTGCAGGAAAAAGAAAAGGGAACGAAGAAGAAGGAAAAAAAAGGACTAAATTGAAGTTTCAATGTTTCCCCCAATGTTCCAATCCACGTGGCTAGGAGAGATGCACACGTAACGTGCCAAATCATCGTCTCCGTTAACGTTCACTAACGGGAGCAGAGGCAGGGACCAACGTGATCGACGTTTGCCAACTTCAAGGACTACGGGCGACATTTCCTTAGAATAGGGACTAATATGCCCGACACCTACAACTTTAGGGACCAAAGTGACCATTCACCCCAGTTTGGAGGTTGCGTCATATCTTTCTATTTTGACTTTCGGTTAGCCATTTTCTTTTCGGGGCCTACCAGTGGCGGAACTTCAATTAAATCTTTGAGGGGGCTAAAGTATGATTTTACCCATAATCTAAATATGAAACACAATTCATGTTGACCAAGTTACAATTTTCAATTTAAATCTGATACATTGATGTTGCCTTAACATTTGCATAGATTTAACATTGTAGACATCAATTCCAACACAAAATGAAATTCTAGTAAGGTGTAAAGACATGCATATAAGTGGCTATTCTCTTTACCAAATAAAATTATTTTACAACGATAACTATTCTCTATAAAAGTCAATTGATATACTGTGACACACTGATACCTATTGCATTACTAGTAATAACACAAAGCCACGTACAGCCCAGAGGCATATATTGTTAATTAGCATATGTATATGTTATTTAAATAAAAAAAGTTTGGAGGAGCTACAGCTCCCTTCAGTCCACACAAAGGTCCGCCACTGGGCCTAGCCCCTTCATTTATAAAAAAGAGACAATTCTATTTATATAACTTACTGAATAGCCCAACTATATTTCCTACTCTTCCTCATTCCCTCTCAAACAATAATAATAATTTAAAAAAGTTTTGTAATGCGGTACACTTTCACTAATTTTGTTTCACAGAGTCATTTTAACCTTGGGGGCGTTTGTTTCGAACTTTAAATCAAAAATCTTTATTCTCAAAAATACTATGATGAGTTTCAGCTCCACTATAAAAGACTAGACTCAAAACTTAATTAGACATTCTCTTTTAGCTAGAAACGGCTACACTAACCCTAAATTGGAGGATCTCTAGATCCAAGGTGACCGTGACTTAGATTCATACGAAAAAAAATTTCAAAGCTTGTATCAGTGAGAATATTACATTTCTTACTTCATCATGTCACTTTCCAAAAATGTTTTTTAGATCTCTCCTCTAACAAACACCCCTCGAGATATTAGTCAAATTAATGTCTTATAAACGTGTGACTTACAATCTTATCAAACTGATTTTTTTTCAAAAAGAAAAAAACCATTAAACTGTTAAAAACTTAAAATCAAACTTAAGTAATACTATATTTGGTAATTACCCATGCCGTCACTGATGTGATTAGATCATCTTAACTTTCCTTCAGATTGGGATCAATAATTATTTACTCTACAAGTTAACAAAAATTAAGTTTTTTTTTCTTGAAAAAGAAAGGACAAAGAAATAAAGTGTGCAACAAAATGGATACAAGCTTGCAGGAAAAAAGAAATACGTACCATCACCATCAGCTATATATACGTATATATGTGTGACAGTTGCAACGTAACTTTTGATGAACAGTTAGATGTGTCCCTCCCATTTTCTTAATGGCGCTACCTACGGAAGATTGCAAATCCAGCTGCCAAAATGTTTGTTTCTGGTCATGTTCATTGTATGTTTCTATAGGCAAAGCAAATTTTAATTCTGCAATTATTAGAAAGTTGGAGAAACACAAAATGTTTTTTTAGGTCTTGTGTTCAATCACGTGTATTATGGCAGAAAATTGTGATATCTATATATATGTCTTGTCCGACCCCAAATAGCTATGATGTCTAATATATTGTCTCGAATAATATTTGGTGGACATATGTTTTCCACCTTCACCTTAGGCAATATGAAGAAAAAAGAGTGATATAATATGTGATGTGATAGGAAATGTAAAGAAAGATAGAAAGTAAAATATGTAAAAATGAGATGAAAGAGAAAATGAAGTGTGAATAAATCATTACTCATATTATCCATAAAGTGCTAAACATTTTACAACTAAGTGAATCGTTGGCCGGCAATTAAGATTTATCTTGTACAACAGTTAAGGTCTCAATGTTAAACAAACCGATACAATTATTATACAATTAGAAGGTTACACAAATATAACTATTATCTTTGAGTCCTAACCAAGGCTTCATTAATTAAGTTTCAACGTCTTAATACTATATATGTCTTACGTACTATGCGTATGAATACAAATTTTAGCGTTCATTTACATAAATATTCCTCATTTTACAATTTAAATATTCTGCTAAAACTCAAAGTTCACTCTATTATCTAAAAGTTAACTTAGCGTCACCTTTTACATTTTACCTTCACCGTTCTCCACCAAACTTCCTCATAGACATAGCTATTAGCTAGTGTCACTATAGCGTTTAGCCTATATCCATTTGAGGTGCTCCAAGTTGTAAGGATAATTTATTACTTCATTTTTCTCTCTATCATGAAAGGTAAGGTGCTACATATATGTTCTTGCAAATCTCTGTCGCCATTCGGGAACAGACATTATTGCTATTGGATGCAGATTTGACTAAAAAAGCGAATCATGTCATATAATTAAGTTAATATATGCTGTCTTCATTGTAATATTATATGACAATTGCAATTATATGGATATTACATCCAATCGGAAGGTGAGGACATTAGTACTTAGCCAGCTGGCTTTTAGAACTTACCAAAGACAAAGAGTAACATGTACATGTGAAAATTCTTTTTTCTATAAGTATAACCATGTAGAAACATTATCGATTGATATTTTATTTTGATTACTCTCTCTAACATAACAGGACCGAAACTTCTTAGTGTCTACTCATTATTATAAAGCACTTTTTTTTTTCAATTCAATTTGAGATGTGAATTTTTATTAAGTACTTTTTAAGCCTTGTTATAAAAATTTAGTTAAATACACTCCTAGTGCAGGTTAAGAAATTTATGGAAAAGCTGTGCGTATACGGCATATCACTGAAAATCACATGAACATAAACTAACTTCTTGATTGATCATTAAAAATACTGAAACAAACATACCCCTTAGATTGTGGTTCTAACAAGAAGAAATTCTGCAGTCAAAAAGTGATGTACCCGAAGGCTCATCAGATTCATTATCATGTATCATACAACGCTGTTTAAATGGCATTGGTCAATTGTCATGTATGGAGTATGGACCAATTATAGTGAACTTGATTCAAGAATGTTGGAGCGCATCAAAACACTATAAACTTTCAACCCTTGTTATTCTATCCACTCATTTACATTTGTTAGTTCAACACTTTCTTCTTTCTATTTTCCTATACTTCAACTATGTGAATCAATTTTTTCATCTCTATATTTTCTTATTCTCCTTCAGCCTTAATTGACTTGAATCAATTTTTCACTTGAGCACTTCATTTCACACATTCTTATATTGTTATTGGAACTTAACATCAACAAACCATCAACCCCAATGCTACCGTTAATATGGTAGGTGTAAGTTGGTGAGAGGTGAAGCTAAAAACCTCCACGAATTGATAAATCTGTGCGTTGGATGTGTGTAGGTCAAAAATGTATGTACACCGGTCATTTATCAAAAGTGAGACATGATGACTACAATTAGGAGAGTCATACATTATTGAATAATAAGTGGTGTTTAGAAATCAAAATCAGATAAAGTGTAAAGTCAAATTTAAGCTTTTTTTTATCGAAAATATAAATTGCACCTAAAAATTGATTCCTAGATTTTTCCCTCCCCAACCTATATGTCCACAGCTCTTACAATTTGAACTATAATTTAAGGACAAATTAAGCTCTAATATTAAACAAAAATGTTTTAAAAAAGTTAACAGGAGTCCGTGATATCATTTCTTTCTAGTGACGACCCCTAAGAAAGGGCTACAAGGTAATTTCGTTAGATTATTTACATTTTTTGACTAATATGCAAGAGGGCAAAAAGGGAAATGAAGAAAGACGACAATGATGTAATAATCACTCCATAATTGAAATTTGAAATCCCAGTTTTAGAATTTTTAATTTCTGGATTAATGAAGCTGAAATAACCAGTTGAGCTGTCGCGCGTGGAATACACAGGCTGCATGAAAAATGGAAGAAAAGAAAGAGTGAGTGATCAAGTGATATTTAGGCGCGTGGGGTTGGTGTTTGGGAGGGCAAAGAAGGAGACAAAAATGGTGTAGGAATTTGGAGCAAGCCACATGAGATAAGGTGCTCTTGCATGTGACCTCACTGATCAGCCACACTGCCCACTAAAACATAGGAGATCGATACAATGCAGATATGTTTTTATTCATACCCCAAAAAAATGCAGAAATTTATGTTAAGTAGAATTATCCCAAAAAAATTATTGTGCTGGACAAAGAATACATGAATGATTATGTTTTTCACACGTTTTGTTACACATTATTTCATTTTGGTTTGAAACGTAGAGAATGCATAAATTGATATAGCATGTGTTGAAATTCAACTTTTTATTATAAATATTGAAAATCACAATTACCAAGCTCTAGCTCATTTATTCATAGAGACTCTTATATCACGCTATAAATCAAATATTTCAAAAGCTTAAGCTGCTAAGTAAAATGTTAGAATTTTTTGAGTTTGAGCTTCTATTGATTGTGGAGTTTGGTTTAATAAAGCGGGTTGAATGAATAACTTGATATTTTTCTTGGAGACCCATACAATTATTTGATTCATCATGGATTTGAGAATCACCATGTGTTGGGGGAGATAGGGGAGCCCATGGGTCGAGGAGCAAGACACCAGGAAATATTGACGCCACATCTTAACCTAAAATCTTAAGACATTAGGTTTATGAGTCACATCTCTTATAAAGTTGGACTTCAACTCACATTTGAATTCTCAAAACCACGTATAATAGTTGTATTTATTTGCTCAAGCTCAATTGATAAGTGTGTTGGTTTATAGTGTATAGGTCCAAGTAAGTGACCTAAGGTCGATGATGGATGGAAACTATATGATTATTATTTATTATATATATATATATATATGCATTTGTCCCTAACGTTCTTTAACGGCTCATGCTCCATCGAAAGATCAGTTTGCAAGAGAGGAGAGATCAAGTGGAAAATCTTGCTCCGTTACATACAGTTGTGTACGTGCTTCCATGAATTAAAAATTATACAAATGTGTTTTCAAGAGGTACGCAAATTTATCATATTAGTATTCTAAATAAATCTAGTTAATTGTAATTCCTACATAAAAGATACACAAATAATTATACTTCTAACACATGTTTGGTTACACGGTGAAAATCTATTGTTAGCCAAAATCCTGGTGAAGCAATTTTCATTAACTTTTGTAATTGTCCACCAAAACTTTGGTTTTCTTATGATTTTTCACTGTGTGTCCAAACATGCATACCTTCTGTATTTAAGCATGTTATAGAATTAACAGCAGAATCTTGATCTGGTTAACACTGCTTTAGCTGCTAACATGTGTCCCTCATGTTGTGATGCTTGCTTCAGCTGGGGTGAATTATGTGGTGCCTGTGAGAAAATGTGGGTGTGGTGCCTGCATGTGGTCTGTCAAATAGAAAAAAGACATGTGTCAATTATTATATCAAGTTTTTTATTTTTCATCAATTTCCGTTTTTTTTATAAATTCAAAATAATTTGTGATATTCATTTTAAGAAGGGTTTTTTAGCAATTGTTAGAAAGTTGCCTCTGATTAATATCAACTTTTACCATGAGTGAGATTTAGTTTGAAGATTGAAACAAGTTTCAAAAAAAAGTTTGAAGATTGAAACTGACATTGATGGTTCATATTCTATTGTTCTTGATTCATCCTCAACACACCAGTAAACCCTAATCTCATACTTCTTCATCTTTCAAAGAGGTGAACCCAAATATCACCTTTTCATCTTCGATTTTGGTTCTTTTTCACCGATCAAGTGCTGATTGAAACGGCGTGTTTGTGGATCGAGTGCTATTGGTGGTTCATCTTCCTTAGTATTTGAAATCTATTGTCTCTGCAACTTCTTCTTCTTCTCTCCCTCTGACGATGCACAAATCAAAAAAATCCAAACTTTAACATCAAAATGGAAGACCTAGATGATAAAATCTGTGTAAAAGCGGAGGCAATGAAAAATCCGAAACCCAAGTGCGTGAAAAAGGGAAAAAGAAATGGGTCTCTGAAACCCCCAAATTAACAATTGGAACCCTAATGCACAAATCTAAAAATCCAAACTTTAATATCAAAACTAAAGACCCAGATGATTTTTTTGCTTTATGGATAAGCCTATAAAAAAGGAACAAGGCAAGTACAAAAACACTGGTAGATAAAAGAAGAAGCAAGGGGGAGAGAAAGAAATCAAGAAACTAGATACATGAAACAGAGAAAAAACAGAGGAACAAGCAAAACGTGAAAGAATAGAATAGCAGCCATGGAGGCCAACGATTGAATCACGAATCCACTGCCAAATCTGTCAGACATACCCACAACCATACGAACAGCATCCACACCAGTGGCCCAGATGATAAAATTTGTGTCAAACTGGAGAAAAACAACAGGGGTGGTGGAAAATGGTAAATGGGTTTTTTTTGTATTGAAAAATCTGAAACCCAATTACTTTTACCATGGTAACAGATTTAGTTAGGGACCAGTTAGCAAATATATGAACTTTTGTTTTAAAACAATATTATTTAAAAATCATTTCAGGATAAATGGAAAAGACGTACACCTCATTTAATGCATGTTTTGTTGTTACTGGTCCAACTAGACAGAGGCACCATACCTGCATCTGGAAGGAGGCACCACAGCAGGCACCTTAAGCATCACTCATTAGGATCTGTCACAAGTTCCAACTATACTTATTATTCAGAAATTAATTCACCAAAACTATGATAATATCCAAGATAAAGAGATGTCGTTGGTTGCTTAATTGATACTAACTAGCTACCTATTGGTTTCTAGAATAACCATTTTTAGAAAACTAGTTTCCTCTTTATCACTTCTCATACTGAATGCTATCACAGTGAGTTGTCGTTGATTCCACTTTCACTTGCGTGCAGTTGAGGCAATGGGTGGAGCCAATTGAATGCGAGTTTAGTTCATGATTGGTGGATGTGAATTTCCAGATTAAGAAACTGTGTGGATTTCTCAGCTTGATCCTGGATCCAAAGCTCTTATATCATATAGTATTGTGATGATTAATGGTGTGTCCTTAAATTTTTTTTATTTTTCCTTCCTTTTGGTTCACGTGTTACTATTAACCACATGCTGTGTTTACACAATTTTAGTTAACTAGAATACAAAAACGAACAGAATTCAAGAAGTTAATTTGACTAACTCGACAAATGTAGAATGAGCTAAAAAAATTGGATCTAATTCACATGCATGGCTGTGTTACCTTCTTATGTTTCTTTTTTAATAATAATTTATTTATGATGTGATAAAATAATGAATTCTAATTAGAAATTGATGTAAAAGAAAATTTACATTCTCAAAAGTGTTTTTTGGTCAAAGAGTCAATACATAAAAAAATTCAACTAACCATTTACCATCCTGATATATATTGGCCCAAGCTGAACTGAAATTTACTTGACCTGAGATGTGGGTAAATGGGCCAACCTGATTTGCATCAGCTATGTCCATATACATGGGATCAAGTTTCTCAACAATATAAATTGGTCTCTATTTGACAAAAAATAAAGGGTCTCTATGACCAGAAAAAAGAGAGGGTCTCTAAAATAGTTTAGTCGACCGCTTAACCCAATACATATCAGATTAGAATTTCTTTCTCTTCTCCACAAAAGCCAATTGAATGTAATTCCTGGTGGTTTGGGCTTGGTATCTAATTTCTATGGGATCTCACAAACATTAACGGGCTTAGTTGGGCCATGAGTGGGTTTTCTATTAGATATATTACAGCGGTCGGTCCAAAAGTTGTATTAAAAATGTTAACAAAAATTGCAGCTTCTTCAAAAAGAACTTATTGCATAAGGGGGCGTAAACAATCAAACAATATATATATGTAGGGGAGTAAAAGGGCATGGTAGAGTCCTCAAAAGATAGTTCAACTGTTAAGAGCTGGATGACATATGAGTAGGAAGAGGAAGGTCCAAGAATCAAATCCATAGAGGGGAAATTTGGCCAATAAAGAAAAGGTTTGGTAGAGGATTGAACTTCCAACTTTAGTATTATATTAAATTCAATTTGAAAGAGTTTAGCACCACAATAAAATGATAAGTAGATAGACCCTCATAAGTTGTTGGTCTAATGGTAAGTAAGTTAGATCCCCCATACGAATGAAAAGTTCGAATTCCAAAAAAGATATTTGTTGAGAGAGACATGCAACCGTTTCCTAATGAATGACGACATCCATAAAAAACAAAAGAAAAATAATTAATTAGGCATTATTTAAGGATAATTAGAGGAGTGCTAGCAACACTCACTTTCAATATTCTCTTATTATTTGGTTGATTGAAATTCGTGTGGATCCACTAAAACCACATAAATATTATTGATAAAAGTGTTTTAAAAAAAGAGTGTTAAAGTAAATATTACTACCATTTTTCTTTTCTTAATGACATAGTGATGAGGAGATGCCATTGTTGGCTGCAAGCGTTGACATCCACCAGCATGATTCAAGGATATTTAGTACCAAGCTTAGTTTTGTCGTTGTCTTGCCAGTTGCTACCAATATTCCTTCACTTGCTTTGGCATTAAATATTTATTTTCGAATATATAGTACTTTTCTGCTTTCCCAATTGCCATCCATGGACATGCATTTGTTCATCAACTTGTTTTCTTATTTTATTTTAATTGCTAATCAGTTTGTTTAATCATAAATCCATTGAATTCAAATAACGACTATGGATTATAAGCACGCAACCTTATTCAGTCGTGTCGTTGTCTTGACAGTTGCTACCAATATTCCTTTACTAGTAGCTTTGGCATTCATTAAGTTCTAACTTGTTTTCATCATATTCAATTATTCATATTCCTGAACTTCCTTATGCCTAGGAATTGTAACTTAGTTTCTAAAACTTTTCTTCAATCCATCACATTTTCACTTATTCTCTCTTCACATCTCTCTTATTTTAATAACATCTCATTTATCGAGTTTTTAAATTTTTTTTTTCTATTCCTCTCTAGGTGTTGGATGGATTTGGGACGTTTAAAAATAATTCAAGGAAAAATTCAAATTGTAATTAAAGTGATTATGAAAAATAATAATCATGATCTTGTATGAGTAATTAATTAAAATTATAATTCATATATTTATTTCATTCACACCATATTTTTATAATATGATCCATGAGCATGACTCAAGGATATTCAGCTTGTCATCTAAGTCTTCTCGCCCTTCTTCTGATGTCTCACGAGCCAAAGCACATTAGGAGTAAGTGGCTTTTAATTGTGCTCAATTCCAATAGTCCAACAACCAACAACAGCTTCGCTCACTTTGGTCAAATGCGAGACCCACATAATGGCCGAATCTTCACTTGGACTGTTCATGAAAGCTATATCCCTTTAAGTTGGCTTCCCGTAACTTCAAACCGTGTTTGCGTCCAATTATGAGTTCTGTAACTAAAGATATGGTCTTTTTAGTCAAGACTGTTTAGATTCATAGGAGCTACTAACAGCAAGCTCTTGCGAATGGAGTTTCGAACAAGTTAGAGAAACTTCAGCAGGGGCTCAACATGGAAGTTTTAGAGTTTTCTTCTAACTTTCCAATGACATCACGAGTCACATTCCGACCACTACAGCTCCAGATTCAACATATTTTAGTGCAAAGGGCAATATAGGCTAAGTAATGTGCATAAATCATGCGGTGATCACTGTATATAAACATGCATTCACACCATTGTGTGCATGTTGAGAATTCAAGTGTTAGTAAAAAGTCTTACATTAAGTAAAAATGAAAGTGTTATAAGTGAAAGAGCCCATACATTCGATCCCCTATGATTTTAAGTAAAAGATGTGGTCTCTCATTGAGGCACGTGTACGTAGACTCAAGACTGTCCCTATGACTCTACAAGTTGAATGAACATAGCATATGAAAGAAGTTAGAACACGGTGGGGGGGGAGTATTTGTGCTGCATGCATCATGCATGGATCAGATAGCTCAGCTTGGTATTGAAGGTTACCCTACCGCAGACGGAAAAGTAGGTGTTGTTTTGTGAAGCAGAGTAGTAATATAATATACTTAGGGAAGGCATCCAATATTTTTTTGAGACCCTACCATGTGCATTTCTCAACATTGCTACAAGACAATGACTGAGGGTTCGCTCAGCATATATCTAAAGTTTTTTTTTCTGTCAAGATAAAAGCACCTCATGTCATAATCGCATGCATTAAATTAAATAATGACGTACAAGTTATATAGGGGAGAAAAGCCAAGAGAAAGATAAGAAACGGTAGCAATTCGACCATTTTATATAAGAGTAATGATAAATAGACCCACAAAATTCCGAATATACAATTGACATACTGTTAAGCCAAAATTACAAGTACTACAATTCTCGACACCATGGTGTAAAAGTGGTTTCTTGACAGAAAGGGTTTGGCGAAGCCGGCAACTCAGCACACGATGTCCCTCAAAGACAAGTTAGTAAAAGCCATAACTCGACACACTCAGAAGTTGAAGTAATCTCGATCATCTTAATGGAAGAGACAGTTACCGAGTAACAAGCAACTACAAGCACGTGCGTACACCCACGATGCCACGAATAGCAACGGTTGCCCACGACTCAGAACCATCCACGTGGCAATAGAGTCACGTGCGCGAAGACCATCGGCTAAACGTGGGGTATGGCGCCAAAATTCAAAGACCACGAAACCATCGTGCATCCAAGAAAAACCGCCAAGAACATGGGCAGAAAGAACACTATAAATAGAGGAAGCAGCAGCAGAAGAAGTGGTTCCCAACTAAAAACTCTGAAAATTCACCAAAAGCTCTAAACGTCCGCATCAATGAGACTTCGAGAGCAAAACGTGATGATGGAGGAGTATGTTGCAGAACCAACGCTTTAGTTTCCCTGCATTTCAGTTTGTTGATTTCCAGTTCTTGTGTGTAGCTTGTTTTGTCGAAATTTGCTTTCATGTTATTTTAGTTTGCTTGACTGTTTTGTAATCGACTCATATTCAATAAAGTCCAGTTTCGTTTGAGTTGTTTATTGTTGTCGAGAATACATTCGTTCACACACTACACTTTGGCAAAGCGTTTTCTCAAAAGGACCCCGAATCTAAACTTCCTTTAGTCGAACTAAGAGGATATTTGTTTACCAAAAATCCGTGTAAACAAATTGGCACGCCCAGTGGGACCGTTTTTGTGAAAACTAAGTTTTACAGAAGCATTTTGTGTGTTTGGGTTTATTGCATGCTATTTGCTACTTGCCTTGATTGTGATTTATATGCACCTGAGAAGTGGTAAGACTTTGAGTATGGCAAGTAATCGAGGAAGAACCTCCCCTCAAGGATCTAACGTGGATAATCAGAGTAGCCCTGGGGGAAGTAGCGGTAACAATAATGAAGAAGTTTCTACTGGAATGGGGCATGGCACCAGTATGCCAACCCAGAACGTGGCAATTTCTGCAGTTGCAGAAATGCCTGTATCTACATCAGTACAGGCACAAATCGTTCCAACGATTACGAGGGACATGCCTTATGGTATGCCTACATCTATGATGCAAGGCATACAAGGCACGTATTCGACGTTCCCTGAAAATGTTCCCCCATTCAGCATACCCCCTTTTGGGGCAAATAGAACAATGCTAAACTTGGGAAGTCGAGTTAGTCCCCCTATTCCTGGATCTAGTTCACAAATTTATTTATCTACAGGTATGAATACTGGTTCACTTCAAGCCATTAGGCAACAAGTAGATGATAGTAACCATGAAATGGTTAACATGCTATCTCGACAGATAGGTGAGCTAATCAACCCTGTGCTCCAAAATAATAATGCCAATAATCAGCATTTGGCACGACAGATGGATCGTTTGGCGACAGCCCTGGGGGCACCAGTCGAAATCCAACCGGCACCAGGGATTAACCAAATCCCGTTGCCTAACCATGTCCCTGCCCCGGTGCGCTATCAGGCGCCGCAACACCAAGAGATGAGGGCAAACCCTTTGTACGAGGCAGTGCAGCCACCATTGCAAAATGTGTATATGGTAAACAGGGAAGAACACGCTGATGGTGTGCTAGAAAGAATTCGACACCAGAACGCTGGGGGGCAACAAAATGTTGCTGCTGTGGTGGAGCAATTGTTGAACCAACATGGTTTCAACGTGGGTTTCGCGAATAGACCCCATCTTGTGTCAGCCTTTACAGAGGAGGTTCTCGAATCAGAACTTCCTCGAGGCTGGAAGGTCCCCAAATTCACTAAGTTCTCGGGGGATTCAGGAGAGTCCACGGTAGAACACATAGCCAGGTACCAAATCGAAGCAGGAGACTTAGCCATCAATGAAAATTTAAAAATGAAGTACTTCCCGAGTTCTTTAACCAAAAATGCATTTACCTGGTTCACCACCCTCGCTCCTAGGTCAGTCCATACATGGGCCCAGTTGGAAAGAATTTTCCATGAACAGTTCTTTAGGGGAGAGTGCAAAGTAAGTTTGAAGGACCTGACTAGTGTTAAAAGAAAGCCAGCAGAGCCTATTGATGACTACCTAAACAGGTTTAGGATGCTTAAATCTCGATGTTTCACCCATGTCCCTGAACACGAGCTAGTTGTCTTAGCCGCTGGTGGTCTAGAGTATTCTATTAGAAAGAAGATCGACACTCAGTATATTCGAGATATGTCTTTGCTCGCAGATAGAGTGAGGCACATCGAATTGCTAAAGGCCGAAAAGTCAGAGGAAAGGGCCAAGACTACTAAGTGGCCAAAGAAGGAGAAGGTAGCGTACATAGATGCGGATTCAGTAGGTCAGAGTCCATGTGTCTATCGAGAAGTTCCTGCGGACGTCGATTTGAATGACGTCAATCTGGCTGAACTTCAGCCAGGGGATCCTTATGTTTGTAAAGCATTGAAACCACGTGAAAACAAACTTGGGGAGGAAAACCCCAAGAACACGATTCCTGCTGTGAAAACTTATACTTTTGATGTGGCCAAATGCGATGCAATCTATGATATACTTGTGTCTGATGGTTTGCTTGTGGTCCCTAAAGACCAAAAACTTCCTTCTCCTGAACAAAGGAAAGGGAAGAAATATTGCAAATATCACAACTTTTTTGGTCATTGGACCTCACAATGTGTTCGTTTCAGGGACCTTGTGCAGGGGGCATTGGACTCAGGAAGACTCAAGTATGATGAAAAAGCCAAAAGTCAAATGAAGATCGACTCTGATCCACTGCAGATAGCTGAGGCCAACTATGTAGAGCCTTTCTACATTGGCATGGTTGACATTTCCGAAAAGCTGGGTCTGGGTTTGACGCTGGGAGAAGTAAGAGAAGAAAACATAGCTGTCGAAGAACCAGAGGTTGAGAAAGAAGTGAACTTGGAAGAGGTTTACCCCAAGGCTGGAGAAACCCTTGTCGAGTTTCTATCCCGCAGCGAAAATGGCGAGAAAGAAGTTATGCTGTGCCCTCGATGCAGCGCTGTTTTCGACAAATCCGCAGCCAAGGCCTATCAAGATTCAGAAATGAAAAGGCATTATCAGAGGAAGGCTCCTGTATCCAGGAGACTGAAGTACCCTCACGAGGAGTGGGTCGAGAGAGACCAGGAACTCGATGGCCATAAAGGCCAGAAAGCAAGCAATAAAGACAAAACTTACCTCCCCAATGCTGGATTGCCAAGAAACCAATGGTTCGGGCCAGCGCCTCCAAGGCCAAAACCATACCCTAAGTGGCAGAAAATCGACTTAGGCCAGGGATCCTCTTACATCAACAATTCCCGTGTGTCACGAAGCTACTCCTATGGCTCTGGGAACTACTATGCTCCTGAACAAATGACCAGGACTCAGTTCAGGCGTTTTTTGAGGAAAAGGAAAGCTGAGAGGGAAAGAGGTGGCAAGTTCCGTTCACTATGGGACATAAAGCCAGAAGACAACTCTCGCAATGAACCTAGTGTGGCGTCGATTATCAACCAGCTAGACCACGCCATCAAACAGGGAACAACCGTACCACCAAATCCAGCTAAGGAAAAAGGGAAGGATGTTGTCGAAGATGAGGATGAAGACATGCTCGAAGATTTCGACGACAGTGATGGAGAAGAGCTTAACATCATCTGCATCGTGTCCATCCTACCTGCAGAATTCGATAGAATCTCAGAGGTCACTGAAAGCGAGGAAGACTACTATGTCGACGACGAACCAGATGACAATCCTTTGTGTTATTATGTGATGCAGAGAGTATCTGTCGAAGATGAAAGAGCTATCTTCCAAAGGCCAACCGAGCAAATGAAGAGCCATTTGAAACCGTTATTTGTTTGGGCCAAAGTCGAGGAGAAGGGTGTTAACAAAGTCCTTGTCGACGGGGGAGCTGCAATCAACCTCATGCCCGGATTTATGCTCAGGAAGTTAGGTAAAACTGAAGCGGATCTAATCTCACATGACATGGTGCTTTCTGATTATGAAGGAAAGACAGGTTCTTCCCTAGGGGCAATCATGTTGAACATAACCGTAGGAACAGTAGCCCGTTCCACATTGTTCATTGTGGTCCCTTCAAAGGCCAATTACAATTTGCTGCTGGGAAGAGAATGGATTCATGGCGTGGGGGCAGTGCCTTCGACCTTACACCAACGTATATCCATTTGGAAAGCTGATGGAGTTGTCGAAAATGTACAAGCAGATCAAAGCTACTATTTAGCAGAAACAAGCTACGTTGGTAAGAAGAATTTCGAGAAGAGTTTAGCCACAATTGCTCCTTTAGACACAGTGGCTAACCAATACTTCAACCCCTACTCAGAGTACTCAGTAACGTTGGATCCCATCCGGGGCCTAAACCTCAATGAAGCATGCAAACCTGATGCCATGAGTGGATGGCACAGTGATGAAGAGAAAGATGCCACTGTTGGGTGGCAAGCCAATGATAAAGATGATTAATTCGAGCATGGCTCGAATTTCGGCTTACGCAGCCGAAAACAAAATAAGAACGGCCTTGGAGGCCGAGAGGATGGCCAAAGAAATGGCTATAGATGAAGCTAGTGTCTCAATCCTGCCCGTCGAATTGACACCTCAGGAGGAGGCAACAACAAATAAGGATGACACGTGCATAGAAGAAAACGAGCAGAGTGCCGAGGAATGCGGATTCGAGGACCTTTGCAATCTGAGGCTAGATTGCATCTATGATGACGGCCCATTGGGCTTCGAGAAGCCAGTGGTCGATTTTTCCAAGAAAATGGAAGCGCAAGACCCTTTAGAAGAAGTGGACCTGGGTGATGGCTTAGAAAAGAGGCCAACGTACATCAGTGCTCTCATTGACCCGGAGCTAAAAGACAGGATGGTGAAATTACTCAAGGAATTCAAAGACTGTTTCGCTTGGGATTACGATGAAATGCCTGGCCTCAGTCGAGAAGTGGTGGAATTGAAGTTACCCATCAAAGAAGACAAGAAACCAGTCAAGCAATTGCCCAGGAGGTTCCATCCAGATGTGTTGGTGAAAATCAAGGAAGAAATCGAAAGACTCCTCAGGTGTAAATTTATCAGAACAGCTCGATATGTGGACTGGTTAGCCAACGTGGTTCCAGTAATCAAGAAGAATGGAAAGATGAGAGTTTGCATAGATTTCCGAGATCTTAACGCTGCCACTCCAAAAGACGAGTATCACATGCCTATTGCTGAGATGATGGTGGATTCAGCTGCTGGTCACGAATACTTAAGCTTGTTGGATGGTTACTCAGGCTACAACCAAATCTTCATAGCAGAAGAGGACGTGTCGAAAACAGCTTTTCGATGTCCTGGTGCCTTGGGGACATACGAGTGGGTGGTCATGCCATTTGGGTTGAAAAACGCTGGCGCGACCTACCAAAGGGTAATGAATACCATTTTTCATGATTTTATAGAAACCTTCATGCAGGTTTATATTGATGACATTGTGGTGAAATCCCCATCAAGAGATGACCATTTGTTGCATCTAAGGAAATCCTTTGAGAGGATGAGAAAATATGGCTTGAAGATGAATCCCCTTAAATGTGCCTTTGGTGTTATTGCAGGTGATTTTTTGGGTTTTGTGGTGCATAAAAAGGGCATCGAGATCAACAAGAACAAAGCTAAAGCCATTCTCGACACTAGTCCACCAACCAGCAAGAAACAACTGCAATCACTATTGGGAAAGATTAACTTCCTAAGGAGATTCATTGCTAACCTCAGTGAGAAGACCAAGTCATTTTCCCCACTTCTTCGACTTAAAAAGGAAGATGCGTTCCGCTGGGAAGCAGAGCATCAAAAAGCGTTCGATGAACTCAAAGTGTACTTGTCTAGCCCACCTATAATGGCATCACCTATAAGAGGAAAGCCAATGAAGCTGTACATCTCTGCCACGGATGGAACCATCGGAAGCATGTTGGCTCAAGAAGATGAAGATAGCAAAGAAAGAGCCATATTTTACTTAAGCAGGGTGTTAAATGATGCAGAAACTCGATACACCATGATCGAGAAATTGTGTTTATGCTTGTACTTCTCTTGTGTAAAGCTGAAATATTATATAAAGCCAATCGATGTAATGGTTTTTTCTCATTATGATATAATAAAGCACATGTTATCCAAACCTATCTTGCATAGTCGAATTGGTAAATGGGCTTTAGCCCTAACCGAGTATTCACTAACTTATGCCCCACTAAAGGCAGTTAAGGGACAAGCGATTGCTGACTTCCTGGCAGACCAGACTTTGCCTCAAGAAATCATAACTTACGTAGGCATCCAACCTTGGAAGCTATTTTTCGACGGTTCTAGCCATAAGAATGGCACTGGGATCGGGATGTTCATAGTATCCCCAAGGGGCATCCCCACGAAATTCAAGTTTAGGATTAAGAGTAACTGCTCAAACAATGAGGCTGAGTATGAGGCATTAACATCAGGCCTCGAGATCCTGATAGCCCTTGGGGCAAAGAATGTCGTCGTAAAAGGGGACTCTGAGTTGGTAATAAAGCAACTTACCAAGGAATACAAGTGCATTAGTGAAAATCTAGCTAGGTATTAAACGAAAGCTAGCAATTTGTTGGCCAAATTCGACGAAGCTAGGCTAGGTCACGTTTCCAGAGTGGACAATCAAGAAGCCAATGAATTGGCACAAATCGCGTCAGGATATATGGTCGATAAATGTAGGTTAAAAGAGCTTATCGAGGTTAAAGAAAAACTAAACCCCTCTGACCTCGACATCCTGGTCATTGACAATATGGCACCTAATGATTGGAGAAAGCCAATTGTCGATTACTTGCAAAATCCTGTGGGTACTACAGATAGAAAGACAAAATACAGGGCAATGAGCTATGTCATCATGGGAAACGAGCTATTCAAGAAAAACGTCGACGGAACACTACTGAAGTGTTTAAGTGAAGACGACGCGTTCATAGCGATCTCGGCCGTTCACGACGGGCTATGTGGTGCCCACCAGGCAGGAATCAAGATGAAATGGATCCTATTTCGACAAGGGATGTATTGGCCTACTATTATGAAAGATTGTATGGAGTATGCCAAGAGGTGCCAAGATTGTCAGAGACACGCGGGGATACAACATGTGCCAGCAAGTGAATTACACTCAATCATTAAGCCTTGGCCATTCAGGGGTTGGGCTTTAGACCTAATTGGCGAAATTAACCCATGTTCTTCTAGGCAGCATAAGTACATCATAGTGGCTATAGATTACTTTACCAAGTGGGTAGAGGCAATTCCTCTACAAAATGTGACCCAGGACACGGTGATCGAGTTCATTCAGAATCACATAGTGTACCGCTTTGGGCTACCTGAGTCACTTACTACAGACCAAGGCACAGTGTTTGTAGGCCAAAAGGTGGCATCATTCGCAGAATCTTGGGGTATAAAACTCCTAACCTCGACCCCCTATTATGCTCAAGCGAATGGTCAAGTAGAAGCGGCCAACAAAACATTGATCTCCTTGATTAAAAAACATGTTGGTCGAAAACCTAAAAACTGGCATCAAACGTTAGGCCAAGTGCTTTGGGCTTACAGGAATTCACCTAAGGAATCTACCGGAGCAACGCCTTTTCGACTAGCATATGGTCAAGAAGCGGTATTACCAGTAGAAGTATATTTACAGTCGTGCAGAATTCAAAGGCAAGAGGAAATTCCAAGTGAAGATTATTGGAATATGATGCTTGACGAATTAGTCAATCTCGACGAAGAAAGACTATTGGTGTTGGATACCTTAACCAGGCAAAAGGATCGCATTGCTAAAGCTTATAACAAAAAGGTTAGAGCTAAATCTTTTATGCTTGGTGATTACGTATGGAAGGTCGTCTTACCAATTAATAAAAAAGATAAACGTTACAGAAAGTGGGTCCCAAACTGGGAAGGCCCTTTTACAGTCGAGAAAGTACTTGTAAACAACGCTTATTCGATTAAGG